>NW_027137913.1:520226-528561 GCF_003813185.1 Lentinus tigrinus ALCF2SS1-7 | reverse complement strand
CTACAGTACATGCTCATTTCCCGTCTGCTTTTCGCAGAGCGCATCCTCCAGTACGGTTGCGATGTGCGTGACCGCCATGACCCCCGTGTTGGGATTGCCTATGTCGAAGGAATTCAAATTTGCCGAACTGAAAATGTCCGGAGGCTTTCTTGTACCTCTGTGAGTGTTGATGTCCATCTTTGAAGCACCGCCAAATGCGCCGCGCAATGCAAATGAATGCTTTGTGGTCTTGACATGCCGTGTCTGATGTGCCCTTCGAGTCTCCAGGGCTCATTGAGTACTGTTCGATGCGTCAGGTTCTGTTCGCCCCTTGCGCGAGCAGATCATGCCCTTCATATGTCGTGCGCAGACAGCCAGTGTACCCACCTCTGCCATTCACCACTCGAGCTCAAGTCTCGGTCAATCAGGGTCTTCCTCTTCACCAAACAGGCGTGCACAGCTGTCTTCATTCAGTGTCGGGGCCGGCCCCACTCAGGACGATCGAACCGTCGGACGTTGTTCGCTCGACCCGGAGGTGGGGAATCCTGTCATGCTCCGGATCTGCAGTCCTTTATCGCGATGTGGGTTGGACATCTGCAATGTCAATATTGTTAGCAGTGGAGCGGCGTGCGAGCGCGTGCAGCCGATTGACGCAAGACGGGAGGTGTTAGCGCCACGGTGCGTGAGATAGAGCGCTAGCGGCTGACGGCCAAGCGTGTAAGGTCGTACTGCGCACGTCCAGTAGATCTATTCATGATGGAGAGTGGACGGAGTTGGTTCATGAACATGGTCATGAAGTCTTCCAGGAACTATGGTGTCTCATGGCGCTTCCACTTTTTGCTGATGACATGTGCGACACGGCTCACTTGGTATTCAAGTGCGTTCGATGTACAGGACGTCTCCTCGCCATCTAAAAGTGATCTTCTCTTCCTGCTGATCTACGTCGCGTTCGATAACATCTGGAGCTTCATTTTGGCCCATAAAGACGTCAACTCCATAGAGTTCGGCTGTGCGGAGTCGAGAAGTTTCTCCACTTCCTTTCTCAGTTCCACTAATTCCTTGAGTGCCTTGAAGATGTCTTTCTCGGCACGTTTGATCTCATTCCTGATGCTTCGTATCTTCTCCGTGAGCTCCGCCCGCGTATAAGTCAGATCGACTACGTCCTAACCTTCAGTAACAGTGGGGGGAACATGTGACGACCATACCCATGTTTATGTTTCCTTCGACGTCCTTCCGCGTAGGAATGACGCTCCTGTAGGGCCCTTGGTGAGTTCTTTGCAGTAAAGGGCAGTGACGTGCACTCACTTCGGTTGAGAGTTACCCTGTTCTGCCATGACAATGTCAATTGAGAGTTGTCGCTCTGGCGGTGCTACGTACGTGCTCCTTTTATACACAGCTGCAGGTTGGACTGACGTCGAAGTAAAGCGACTTCCCGGGCTGCAGCTACATCTGACACATGCAGTCATGGAGAATGCCGAGAATCCGGCCATGACCGTTCGCGGTTCGCCGCGCTATTGTCCGGGATCTACCGTATGCGTGTTGCCTACTAGGGGAACACGCGGTATGTGGGCCGCGCATACCGCAACGAAAACTATGTACAGAGACAGGGACTTCACAAGGTCATAGTCTCGCAACCAGACAGGAGGACCTTCCAAACCCAGACAAGGAAGCCGGAAAAACGAGGCAGAGTCAGGTCCTAAAGGTCTAAGGTACCGTCTGATGATCCTGGTAGAGATGGGTGGGGGATAGCCTGCCTCGTCACGTCTACTACACTCGTCGGCAACTGTCAAAGCTCGCCCATGTAAGCTCGAAATGGTGTTCCCTCCAGAGGTCCTCCGTCCATCCCTGCCTGGAATGAGCATCCTCCTTCCTTCGTTGGTGTCTCCTCCAAGAGAAGCTCGGCCGGAGAGCTAGTACTCACTTAGCGGATCATGTGTCACGAACCACCACCTCTATGAAAGTCCCCAGTGGTATGGGTGGGTCTGCATGATCACGTTGCCTCATGTCCCGTTCTGGGTACCATGCGGAGACGGCCCATTCCGGCGGGTTCTGAAACTGTCAAGCCATAGTCATAGCGCTATTCTCGGTTACCCGTCAAATTCAACGTCGAGTTGGGCCAGGCAGCTCGGAGCTCTTCCATTGACGCTCAAGCAGAAGTACCCTCAGCGGTACATGTGGATTCCCGGTTATATTGCTGTGGCAAGGCGGCTTACATGAAAACAGCTCGCTCGGGATTGGAGCGGTTGTACGACTGCCCGCAAGAACGGTACGTCGCGAACTAGTAGCTATAGGCAATTTCGTTGCCGCTGTGCGGGCCTGCTATGAGCTGCAACGCCCGCGGCCGCCTACACCTCTATCCTCGGCCGCTTCTGCTCGTACTTGGACGGCCATCTCTGTCGAATGTCCCTTAGACGATATCTCCCGGCCGGGACTAATGGGTAACCGTTGTATGAGCTTGTGCTGTGTGAGTTGTTCTGTTAGTCGACACTTGGAAGTTTTCGAAACTAAATGTGTCTGTCGCACTCGGCGCGATACACTTATTGCATCCTGGATTCGTATCGTGTAGTTGCCAGTCACCTTACCGGGCAGTGTCTTAGGGAGTTGGAGGCTCGTAACAGCCAAAGGAAATAAATTCTATCCAAGAACCGCGCTACATGCTACGTCATAAGGCGACACCGATCCCCTCAGACTCATCATGATTCAAACCTAAGAGCGTCGAGACTTCCGACCTTTGACTTTAAGGGAGCAAGAGGGATAAGGGGCTGCTCGTATACGCGGACCTTCATGTAGACCTTGGATGCGTTGACTTCTGCGATTTCGCTTTATGTCAGCTCAAGCGCAGGAGGTATTGGCAATATTCGAACTCGCCTGCGCAGAGTACTTCCAGGCAGGACCTCGGGCGCCCTTTCAGCGCGCGATCGAAGGCGTTCGCTCCTGTGACAATGGACATGAGCGGATTCGCAAAAACGATCCTTGGGCGACATACCTGCGCAACGTGTTCTTACGATCCTCGGCACCGGTTAGGGAATGGAAAGGAGCGACTTCAGCATCATTCCGCAGGGGTTTTTCGACTTGAATGGTACCCTGGCAACGAGGCTCTCTGGAGACATTAGTCATGTCCCATGACCTTGCAGTAGTTTCTATTGGTGCGTTATCAACTTGAACAAGCCTAGAGGAGTAAAACATGAGATGGCCGCGTCGCGAGACAATAAGAGCGCTACTGCTGACTTTTTTGGGTTGCCTGTGGTGGTCGTGTATGTATCGTCTTGGGCGTTGTGTAGGGTCGAGTAGCCGCATAGAGGGTAATTGCCAAGTGCATCCATGCCCACAGTATGATACTGTACATGCTGATCCGATGTCGGCAAAAAGGCTTCCATAGGATCGGCGAGGATGCTAACCGTTGTAGAAACGGCGTTAGTGCTTGTGGCGCCCCCAAGAGTAGAATTGAGGGCGGGGGCCGTTACGTCATTCGAATATTGAGGGTATGTCGGCGTGAATGACGGGGTGAAGATCGCAGGGTGAAGGAGGGGCACCATTCCAGAGGGTGGTGAGCTATGAGAGGACGAGATCCCATAAGTATCGTCACAGCTTGAAACAAGCGGCTTGGACTCTGGATCGACCTAGAACACCGTATATCAGAGCCACACATTTCTTTTGATGCCTCACAGCCTACCTCTATGCTGAGCTGGCTGAACATGTCCTCCATCGCTCGAAGAAACGAAGGAATCGCATGTACACGTACAGGCTGTGGCAGAAACAGCTGCCGCTGATAGGAAACACCGTGAGCGTAAGTAGATTTACGCGCGTGTGGTTATTAACACAACTTACCGCCGACGACTTCGATGGATGATCCGTGCCATAGACTTCGTCCATAGGCGTTACGGTAGCAGCTCCAGAATGGGCCTGCACAGAAGCCGTGGTTGCTGTCTCCAAAGCCATATCCTGAGACTCTCCATAGACTTGACGGAGGTTGCGCGCATGCAGGGTGTTGGACGGGGTATGAGAAGTCATGTTGAAATGTGATAGAGGTGGAGCTCGAAAGTGGTACAGACTGCAATGGGGGTTTCAGACTTATATACATACGGGCAGTTCATGATCACGCCTTTGGGCTGCTGTAGATCTCGGCGGAATACGAGACTTCGTCCGAATATCGTGCATGATGCTAGTGAGTGGCACGGTTGTCATTCGTACGCGTACAAGGCAATGCGCATATATCCGGTGGAACTCTGATCGGCCGGAGCCTGCCGGGTGCTCGCACACGGCGTGCATCCCCAAAAGTCGGAACCCCTGACAGCACCTAGACATATTCGTGACACTTTTCCTGTCACGATTTCCTATTCTTCGGAGGTTTATCCGTCGGGGAATCCGTGACTTGTTTGGAAGGGCAGCACGTGCATGTCACCAGGCTGTCAGGAGGACGCGGCGAGCTCGGGTTTAGCCGATCTGAGCTTCGTTCAAGCATCATGCATGCACATTCGAAGGCTAAATCAGCAAGGAGGTAACGGTGACACTGCCATGTGCTATGTAGTTACTCAAGGTACTAGGTCACTATAGGAGGATTCGCTGTCAAGGATGGTCTGCAATAACCCTTGAAGGATATGCGGGTCAAATCTTCTCTCGTTGCGAGATTCACCGGCATATGCTTCTCGGAATCGTAGTAGGTCCTCCCGTTGAACCTGTGCGGCACCGATCATGAGCATGAAACTCCCCAAGTCGACGGGGCTCTGAAATTGCAGTTTGAAGTCTCTCCACGTATCCGTCCATGTAACTGTTCTGGTATCCTATGTACGTCAAATCCGTCAGCATGTTCAGACGTTGTGAGATGACGCATCACTGAACGCGTACTTCAGCGCAACGAAAACTTGTGTGCCTTATCGGGAACGAATGGGTGCTGGCATCGGCCGTGTCGTTGCACAGAAGGAGATCGCCTTCTTCGAGCTTGACCGTCACCGGACGCACGCTGATTGCAGACGAGTCAGATTGAACCGCATATATAGCGTGGAGAGACGGGCATGCAACAGGAGTATTGCACCGAGGATGCCGATCTGATCTGTCGGAACACAGATTAGCACTTTGCTCGTGGAGTATGTGTAGATGCTCCTCACAACGGTCCCGTCATCGCGGCGCCGTATGCAGGGTGGGGTAACTTGAATGAGGGCGAGGTATATAACCGTTATCATACTTCCGGAGTCTCCCGCGCGTCCGGTATCTGCCATTCTTCTTGCGCCTTCGTTAAAATTGCTGCTTTGGCTTGGTGACCGTCTGTCCACGGCCTCACTCCACCACGCAATGCATGCGCTGCGTTCTCGATACACCGATTGTTTCTCCAGTCCTTTCATTCAACTGGCCTTGAGTTGGGATGGGCTGACGGTGGCATCGCTGAGTAGGTAATCATCGACCCTCTCCCGTGGTACGTACTCACGTGAGCACCTAACAGTGGGCAACGGAGAGGTCACGCTCTGGAGCTCCGGCTCTCTTCGCCCCATTGTACGTGCAGTCCATCCGGCATCCCCGGTAGTAGCGTTTTGCTGGGGATCACTCGCACCTTCAGGACCAACCGCATTGGCACTTCTGTGTGCTGACGGGCAGCTTGGACTATGGCGGCCGGACTCCGAGTCTGTATCGACATGTGGGCGCATCATCGAAGTTGTCATTCAATTCCACGTAACCTGTTCCGGCCCTCAGCTCCCTCCCAACCCGCGCGACCCCCTTGTCAATTTCCATCGCGACCATGGTTTACTCGCAGCGTCGGCATGCGGAAAGCTTCGTGTCTGGTCAATCAAAGGGCACGGTGAGTCTCACTTAGAAGGTTGCCCAAACCTTATGAGCTCATTGACCGCCGCGCAGCCGTATTTCTTGGAGGTCTCGACCCATCTCACGAAGACATGGTCATTTCGGGAATTCATTTTCGTACAAATGATTCCCAGGGTTGCAGCAAAGAGGGCAAGAGACTAATTTGGGTGTTCTACAAGATACAGGGAGTGATGTGCGCTTCGTCGACATGGAAGACTAGGCGTAACGCGCTCTGACCTATCTCGGTTTGCAGGAAACAATTCGACATCGATGCCTGCACAGTATCACAAGAGTTCACATTCGCTGGCCGCATGTAAGTCGTCTTATTACTCTTCTTCTGATCGTAGGAGTGACAACGGCTGGCTACTAGAGGATCCATCTCAATCTCCTGCTCTGAGATGCTCGTGATATACGATCTCCGTACAGGCTTGGCTTTGTACAGAGCTCCTCCGAAAGATATCACTTTAGATTGCCGTCGAATTCCCTTCCTACAACTACCTCTGCCCATTTGTAGACGTCGACAGCTTTATCCTCTATTCTGTCAAGGCGATGCGTTTGTCGTAAGTAACGACGAGAACACAGGCATACACATGTGGGATACCCACACTGGACGGAAATTCCGGTCGTTCAAGGTCGATGGATGTACGTATGTTCTCTTCACTTTTCTGTCCCCTGCGGCTCACATTTTTCAGGCAGGATCACTTCGTTGGCATGTCTGGTAGATCTAAGCGGTAATTCAGCCTCGCAGATTACAGAATCTTATGCCCTTTACAGATGAATTCCACCCGACACGAGCTGTACCTCCTTCTCGCGGTCCGTAGCAAGGAAAAAACGCATCGGCTTGAGACATGGAAAGGTGATACCCGTCTGTCGTCTTGGCCATTGTAGTTCGTTGACATTGCGCTGCAGTCCAACTCCACAATGTCACCAGTGCGTACGTCTTCGTGATCGTTTTCTTCTGCGCTTATTGTACCCACGCGATAGACCTTGATCTGATACCCCCTAACGCAATCAGCAGGAGAGGAAACGCATATGGGCAGGGGCTATATCGACGTGAGGCTCGCACAGACGACCGGACTTACTCAGGACGACCTACGGATGCGACAGATCAGACGAAGTATGCACAACACAACTGGCGAGGAATGGATGGGCTCGAGGATGCTTTGGCGGGGATCATATGCGTACTGATCGTTCTCGCGGTATTATCCTTCTCTTTCGTGAATTAATCGCCCCGTGAATGCCATTGCTCATCCCTCCACTACTAGGCTAGAATTTGAGCGATATGCTGATATATCCAAAACGCGAGACATAACAGAGCTTCACGGGTTGCAGCGGCAAGAGGGCGTAGGTGCTGCTCCCTATATATCCAGAGCTGTTTGCAGATGCCATGCTCGAAGGTGACGTCCTTCGGGCAGACCATGGCAACATATACCGAGAAAGCCAAGATGGACACACGAAGTACGTCTGCCCAGAGATGCTGTCGAACATGAGGGCTTGCAAGATGTATGAGCAGTAACGGACGTACTGGCAACAAGGGATGCGGCATGTGAACGTTGTCAGGCTTCCCGAGGAAGAGGCACACCTTTATTACATCCGATAACTGTCAGCGGAGGTCAGAGACACTCGAGCTATCCTTGATACGGTGGATATTCAAAAAGATCTCGACGTGAAGGACTCGCGACCGCGCACGAGCGGACATGCACATGCCGGAACCAAGCGGCATCGATATCTGCGCATGCAGCTGTGCGGTGCCTGAACTTAAACGCTGCACGTCAATCTCAGTCAACCTGAAATTCGAAGTATGTACCCTGTCGCTCGTAGCGCTGTCATGACGTCGCGATTATGGGCATGCTTGTCGGCATGTGCCTTCGGCTTCAGAGAAGACTAAGATCCGGCACATGCTTGTGCATGTCGTCGAACCGCAGCGGCGTATAGCTACGGGCTTGACCCCGAGCTGCGCAAGACGGCCTGCGCGTGACGGAGCCGGATAAAGTCTAGATCTCAGGCTGGTCCGGAATCCGGATGGATCCAGGTCAGCTGGGGTCTGCCGAATTGGCAGCCAATACGTAATTATATCTCAGGCGTTTTGCCACGAAGTTCCCCGAATGTGAAGGAGGATAGCCGCGGTCTGCGCAACAGGGGAGTCTTGCGGGCTCCTTCGGTGCGAAACGTCTGACTTAGCTGGGCGGTAACCTCGGGCACGCTACTGAGACGGTGTGTCGCCGGCGGATGACGTACATGTTCAAGGTACTGCGATGCACGCGGGGGGCACAGTTGCCACAACACGTCGTGTGTTGGCACTGGCGTGACGAGGGTACGCACAACGAGATGAGCCAGCTGTCTCCGCAATATAACGTGTTGAAGTAGAGAAGGAAGTCGAAAGACAACTCGCGACAAATGATAAGGTACGCATAACCAGTACTCAGTGCTCGCCATGCGAGTGCAGTCGGGACGTGCAGAAATGTTGCCCGGAGCGCTGACCCGTACGTGAAAGCGACACTTGGGAACTGCGCCCTCTACTAGCCATTCTCGAGAAGAGTCTTACTGATACACTCACCATGCA
>NW_027137913.1:509218-517236 GCF_003813185.1 Lentinus tigrinus ALCF2SS1-7 | reverse complement strand
TTTCCCGTCTGCTTTTCGCAGAGCGCATCCTCCAGTACGGTTGCGATGTGCGTGACCGCCATGACCCCCGTGTTGGGATTGCCTATGTCGAAGGAGTTCAAATTTGCCATCGTCTCGGCGACACTGTGGAATTCTTTCTCGTTGTTGAACGCTATTGTTACGCTTGTCATGGATGGATGGCCCCTCGAGACCCAACGACAAGTCCAGTGGTGCTGACCAATGTGTTCGGTGAGCAATGCATGTTTAGTGGCTCACGCGGACAGAGTGCTCACCTGGCAATAGACGAAGTCGAAATGAGCGGGGATTTCGTGGAGTAGCGCTTGAGTGCATCCTGCAGCCTTGAACGGCACGGTTGGGAACGGGAACCCCTCTTGCGGCGCGGTTTCTCGTAGCCCGAGCACTAGGACGTCTTGGAATGTCACTGTGAGTAACTTGGCCTTCCTTCAACTCCTAAGTGATCAGAACTCACGGATGTTCGCTACGTTGGTTTTCGCGATCAATGGGATGACACCATAGGACAGAAAGGTCGTCCCAGTCGGCTCAGTGACCTCAAGAGTTACGGTCGGCAACTGCACGACAGTGGACATCGTAAGTGTGGGTAATGATAATTTGCTGAACCTGGACTTACGCGCTATATGTAATCCCCAGGCTCCATCGCGTGCATGCAGGCGCACAGTTTAAAGCGTATCGCGATCGTCGCTGGATGCTATCGACATCGGGCGTGGATATCTGCGGTCGGCCGTGCCCGGGTGGCGTAGTTGACGCCGCGCGCCTACTAGGCTGGGTCATATCCGGTGCGCAAACTTCCGAAGGGCATGTCCACACCAGTGCCACTCACGCTAGCGCTGTCCTGGCCAGCAAGTATCTCGCGCTCGCAACTTTCCATAACACAACCGAGTGGCGTGAGTAAGATGTTCGGGTACCGGGAGATGCCAGTGACGTTAGGTCCCCGCGGCCGTCGTTCGAGCACATAACGCGAGACGATGTGGTGCTTTTCAGACCATCTCCTGACCATCCCCCGCTGCTCGATAGTCACGATCTACCTGCCATGTCGCTCAATCTCCAATGCCCTATCTGCTACGGCAGCTTCAGCCATCTGCGAGCCATGGCGACTCCGTGTGGTTGGTAGCTTGTCAGGATCTTTCCTGACGCATCCATTCATATATACTCCCTCATTCAGGTCATATCTTCTGTCACGGCTGCATAGGCGCACACCTCAAATACTCCGTCCGATGTCCTGTCTGTCGTTATCAGCCAGTCAGAGCACGGAAGCTTGTCCATCTGTTCCTTCACAGGTGAGATATATCTCGTTCTCGGATGATGCCCTTTACTGACCTTGTGCTTGCAGCTGCTTGCCGCAGGAGAGCATCATGGACTTACCGCATGCTGTGGAGGAGTTCAAGGCCGATGTCCCGACCGATGTCCCCGCGCCTTTGAGGATGCCTATTTCGGTACCAATGATACCCCCACCGCCTACTCCGCCTATCATGATGTCGCTTCCTCGTCACAGAGCCGCCGCTATCCCTCTCTCGCTACGAGACGATTCCCCTTTACTTCCTCGTGGAGTACCCGTTCTTCCTCATAGGGTCGGATCGTCTGCCAGCCCTAGTTCCGGCAGCAGCGTGGGCCCTGGGTCGTCTGGTACTAGGTCTGTCAGGAGCGCAGGCCTGTCGGGTGCCCATTCCCCTGTAGGTGGCGAAGTCATGGCGCCTAGAGCTCCACACATCCAAGATGCTCCGAATCCCCTCGGAGGGAGCGCGGGACCTAGCTTGTCCGGATCCCCGCTAGCATTGGGCTCGCCTCGTCGACCCGGATTGCCTGCAGGTTCGATCCAGTCGCAATCACAACCATTTACTGCCCTGGCGCAGCAGATTCCTCATCCCGACACTCCCAGACCTCTTCCCCAGCGGGATGCCGCTCAGTTCCTCTTCGCTGATCCTCGTCAAGTCAGCGCCCAGCATACGGCGTCGTCAACGCAAGGTCATGTTGGGATCTTTCAGTTCGGCTGGACCCACGGCAGCCAGCAGCCTGCTGTTCAGGTCATTGACCTGAAGTGGGGCGAAGATGTCCAGCTTGCACGCGTCGCTCGTACGAGGCCATCGGGTGAGACCACTCACGAGGTGATTGACTTGACACTGCACGCCGAATGATCGTTCCAACATGTATTGTATAACGTTTCGCGAACCTTCAATTTTACATGTCTTCACTGGGTAGCGAGGGTAGTTGTGCACCCCACCCCATTTCGGGTCAGTGCGCGTCGCTCACGCACGTCGCCCTAGGCAAGGGACTACCGACTCTTCGCTTCAGCGCTAGCGTCTAATGGTTCCGCTCGCGTTCCCATCTGCCTCGAGAGGAGCGCACTACACGGTTTACTATTTAGCCGTGGTGTAATATCATCACAGCTGTCATACCAACCACGCTGCACCCCTCCCGCTGCCGCCAACATCGACAACGCGGAAGGAATGGCACTGAACAACGAGCTCATGCCCAAGAACTCGCAGTTGCAGTACACACCGCAGAACTGGTCGACCGCGTCTGGCGTGAGAAGTCAACATCTTGTGTCCTTCTATCGTACTGCAGCTAACGTTATGCTGTCCGTCAGGCTGTCATCCTCGCCGCAGACCTCTTGTGCGATCTGCCTCATGATTTGGTACACCGCTCTCCCGTCGATCATCGCGGAGATGAAGGCTATGAAGAATGCGACGGCCTACCACCGCGACGACGACCAGATTGATCCTTGCTAAATACGTACGTGACTGCGATCTGGCATTCGCTGTACTGACACTAGGCATGTTGCAGATCAAGTATCATGGCGGGAAGGCACGCGCGTCAGACTTGGCTCACCTCGCCGATCGCATCATCCAGTACATCCCGGTCGCTCGAGGGGATACCTAAAAGTATCCCTATCCGACTGCCGTCATCAAGTAATGTCGCGGCTCCCACGAATTCGTAACAACTCGTGAGCTCGTTCGATCCAACTTCGTCGACGCTTCCACGATGTTGCTACCTGGAAAAAGTGAGTGACAGCGTTTTGCTTTAGGCTGAGACGAACCAGCCATTGCAGACTGGCTACGAGAATCCTCGGCAATAATATTCACATCACGACTGCCGACTTTCCGACTTTCCTATTCGATCTCGTCCTCAGCTTCAGCGACGAGGCTGAGGACATCCTAGAAGGACTCCTGCGAGGGCTGCTGTACCTCATGGTCAGTCCATCCCGCCTGTACGTATTGCACGCTAACGCCGTTCCGATATTAGGGCGGCAAATCCCTTTGGACTGGACAGCTATCTTTCAACGTGCTCCGAGCTGAAGACCTCGGGCAAACCGCCAATCGCTGTTGACAACGATATAAAGAAGCTCACGCCATGCATGTTAGTGTAAAACGCCGTCTAGGTACGGCATGTCTCTAACGTTGACTAACCCTACGGTAGTTGCGCCACCGGCGATTGGGGGAACTTTACAGGCCTCGACTTTGACATCACCGATTCTTTAATCGCATCGTCGCGCCGTTCGACGAGCCCATGTCCCACTGGGCGAAGGATGTCTTAGCGTGGTGGAACATGCGCGCGCATGATCACGTCTCCAAATCACCATCGTTAACTGGCCTATCCAAAGGGAAGTATTCGGCAACATGTCCCAGGCACATGCGAAGTAGTTAACGCAGAAGCGCATAACCATAGACGACATAGTGCAGCATGCAATCGAGCAGAGGCGCGCTACCAAGTCCATGGCCAGCCCGTACGTTGTCTTCTTTCAATCCCGAGGCGGTGCTCACGCTACGTTGCAGATCCTCCTCCGCCGAGAAGTCTGGAACCGCTCAGCCCGAGCAAGCTATGGACAACAGGAGATCGACTTGGGAACAGCGCACCGTCGCGGCCACCTAGGAAGACGACGAAGCGGTGCGCGATCCCCAGGTCAATGACTTGGCCACGGAGCACCACACTCAGGCGGACAACATTCCGAAGGCCTCAAGTTTTGCTGTCGTTGACTGAATGTCTCACGCGTCCTCTTTGCTCTCGGCTCTCGTCAACGGCTCTCAGGCTTTCCCCGACGATGTAGTTCTCAGCGCGTTGCGCTGTGGCATTTGCTCTGAATGCATCCGACTCTGCTTGCTGCTCATGCTGCTCATAGATCGCGGACCAACTCGTTTGCTCAGACTCGTGTCGTGTATATTAGTACTGTATGCCACAATAGCTTAATGATCATGAATTCTTCTACTCGCATCTACGCGCGCGTCTGCTTTGGACGCAGTATCAATGGTATTTATCTACCAAACCTCGCGGGTGTCTAGATGCTCTAGCGATAAACCTCCGTCCTCCGTAAGCGCACTCGATCCCTTGGTGGCGAACCCCGAGGTATGGGGCTCTACTGTTCCAAACGGGCGGCATACTTTTGGGGCGCACCAGTCGGTATTGACTATTGCTTAGGTGTGTAATGACATACATATGAATACCGTCCCCATGATTCATGCACACTTTAAACTTTTGCTGAAGTCTATGATGAGCGCCGAACCTTCGGACTTACGTCGCGTGCATCCTCCGAGTGATTCATGCTCCGTCTCCAGTCGTGTACTCTGTCGATGCCCGTTGTCCCTGGAAGTAATGGCTCCAAATAGCCTCGTCTAGTGCGTCGTTGAGTGCACAGCGAAGTGACTGAACTGGGACACTAGACCGACACAGCACAGACTAGCAAGCAGAATAAATAGATACATAGTCCGAAATAATGATACAGATACACCAAAATGCTGCTAACATACTAGACTCCCCATGATGCTCAGTGTAAGACAAACTAGACCGTCTGCTCGCGACCCAAGTACCCTCGCAGAAGACGTTCGAGGTGACTCATAACATGAAGCATTGAAGCAGCCTGCTCGTTAAGAGATGCGAGCCCTTCCTGTTCTGCTTGTAAGGCCTGATGGAGATGGCGATTGAAGCCTTCGAGCGCGTGTTTCAGGCTGCCGTAAGGACGATCTACGAGGGTTGCGGATCAGCAGAAGGGTCATAGTCACATGAAACCCACTCACCTGTCTCTCGGACTGCCTTTGAATCCGTGTGTTCGACCGTAGCATCACAGTTTGCCGCGCCATACGCGGAAAAAAACCGTGACGATATGGCATCCTCGATTACAGAAGCCCGGATTGTCCTGCCAGCCGCAGATGAGAAAGTACCAGGAGACGAAGCCGTTGCAGAACTCACCACGTGTGTAGGTCCCCCGGTTCACCTGTCACATCTTGCGTTGTTGGTTCTTCGACCAGCATATCCACGGTGACTGAGAAAATGGAGAGGGGAGATGGCGCTAACGTCGGAGAACGGCGGGAAGGCTTGCGTGTGCCTGGACGTGGACCGGCGGACTTTGAGCTCAACAAGTGTCGCGGGATGGCCGGGACAACGGTGGGTACTTTGTCCCCCAGGGTAGGTGTAGGTGCAGAGAATCGGGGACACAGCAGAGATGGCATTGCGTGTACGGCTCAAGGATCCGGATGATAGCGCGGGTGTAGGGAGGCGAATTCAGAGAAGTGATGGTGGTCAGTGAAGAAGCTTAAGTTTGCACAACATCAAGGTAATCGAAAATTCACAGTTAGCAAGCGCTCCCGGCGTGCTCAAGCGCATCGCCATGACAACAGGCATGCGCAGTTGGCCGTCGGAGAGAGCTAGCGCGCCGCGGCTCACCTATTCGGCGCGGGCCTCGCGCATGTAAATATATATTAATATTCAATTCGAGTGTGCTGTAGTCAAAGCCACGCTGCAGCGCGCAAGTTCGGATGTGGACATTGCAAGATGTCAAAAACCTGTTCATACGTGCCTCCGGACCCGAGGACTTGGGCGCGAACATACGTACGTAGAGTACATCTTTCGTATACATCCAAGTAGATCTCATATTGTCCTAGGCCTCAGTCTCGCACCTGCTCGCAACCGCTCTCCGTTCTTTGCTTCGCAGCCCTATGTAGGAATAAAACTTGGCTGAATGTCTGATGTGGTGAAGATGGCTACGTAGACCACAACCGCAGCAGTAACAGTGGATACAACCACCGTCTTCCACGTTGCCGCCAGATCGAGCACACGAAATGTCTGAGCTACCTGAGCTCCAGGGACCTCATTGCTGGTCATGTGGCCACGCAACAGCTCGCGTTGACATATGACAGTCCTGTTTATGGCGAGATACCTTCTCAGCAGAGTGTCAACTTCTTCCATCTCGGGCATGGGTACCTCCCGGGGCTGAGAAGAATCGCCTCAGTGATTAGCCGTAATCGTCTCTCTGCAACTCACCGGCTGACTGGGGAGGTCGTTCCCCAGTGCCTTCGTTGCGCGAGAGACCAGGTCGCGCAGCCATAACACCCGGAGCAGAACTTGATAATTCCGTTCCTGGATCAGGGTTGTCTGGGCGTTATGAGGTTAGTGGTTTGTGACATGCTTCTCAAATTGTCACGCACGTTTTCGCCCGCGGCGATATTTGGGGCCCGAGGGGCTGCCATAGACTAAGACCCGGTTGGCTTGCGGATCCGGAGTATACGTACCAAGTATACAAGTAGATTATCTACACGGAACACGCCGATCATGACTCCACCGATTTCTGGCCCTACGGACATCTCCGTGGAAATCTCCGGGATCCTCTCCTCGTCGCTCTCCGAACATGGTTCGTCTTAGCTATAGTCCTCTAGTATATCTCGAGTCTCGGGGGAACATCTCCGCAGCGCTGATAGTCACAGGGCATACTTATTAATAATGCATAATATATATACAAGAACCCCTCCTGTCTTGTTTCCTACCTCAAGCTCCCCGGTCCTGATCATCGCAACACGACCCCGAGACATTCTGATGCAGACGTTGATCCCCATTTGCCCATCGCGACTGCAGTGCCCCGTCTGTCTCGAGTTACTCGAGCCACATGCGAGACCCGTAGCGACGAAGTGTGGTGAGTCAGTCGTCCTCACCAGTCATAGAACTTCATCATTTGACGAGCATCAGGTCATATTTTTTGCATCGGTTGCCTGACTACTCATCTCCTGAGGTCACCCCTATGCCCAACGTGTCGCACGCCTACGCCGGGTTTCACTCACCTAAAGCTCAATGGCCAACGCCCCAGCAGGCCGACTCTAAGTGTCGACTCCCAGATATGTGGCGAAAGGTTGACAGAGAGGCTGCGAGACTTGCAGGAGGCTCTGTCCATTTCACCGCCTGACTATGTTAGCCTCCTAGAGCTGTGAGTTTTCCCCAGTAAGTGAACCCTGTTGTGCAGCTCACTCCTAATTGTCCCAGCATGCAAGCCCTCTGTGATGCCGTCGAAGAAAGCAACACAGGGACGCCGTTCGACGTGAATTTACTCAATCTATCATTTATAACATATCGTCTCACTGACTTTCAATAACAGGAGATTGACACGCTCAAGGACCAATTCTTCAAATTCAGAACGGCGCATACCAAGCTCAAGGAGCACAAAACATTATCTACTCAACTGAGTAGATGGGACACGTCACTGCAGAGAGAGCAAGGCGTTCTACAAGCCATTGAGCGCGACCTCGCTGCAAATGTTCGCCGCAGGAGAACCTTCGAACACGAGAAGGAGGGATACGCTCACGAAATTGTTCGGATACACATTGATCGGTCGACGGCAGAGCAGGAGCATGCAGCAGTGGTGCGAGGACTACGAGAACATCTCAAATTGCTTGAAAGCGACCGTGAAGTACGAGAGAAATGACGCATATATCACTTGATGGTATCCGTAGTTCGAATAACCGCTTCGGCGTTGAGGCATACCTGCAATGCGAATACAACGCCTCAACCTCGAGCACCCAGCGTGCAAGGCGAAACGCACAGCTGAGAACACCAGACGAGGCAAAGGCGCCTGTGAATCGTGACCACTAACGTGACGAAAGTGGGGGCATCGAGGAGGAATGAAAGTCCGTATGAACTGTCTCCACCAACATCCCAACACGGGGGTCATGGCGGTCACGCACATCGCAACCGTACTGGAGGATGCGCTCTGCGAAAAGCAGACGGGAAATGAGCATGTACTGTAG